>NC_084619.1:35115730-35143230 GCF_033978795.1 Nerophis ophidion
TCTTAGCGCTGCTTTCGATACCCTCGATCATAATATTTTATTAGAACGTATCAAAACACGAATTGGTATGTCAGACTTAGCCCTGTCTTGGTTTAACTCTTATCTTACTGATAGGATGCAGTGTGTCTCCCATAACAATGTGACCTCGGACTACGTTAAGGTAACGTGTGGAGTTCCCCAGGGTTCGGTCCTTGGCCCTGCACTCTTCAGCATCTACATGCTGCCGCTAGGTGACATCATACGCAAATACGGTATTAGCTTTCACTGTTATGCTGATGACACCCAACTCTACATGCCCCTAAAGCTGACCAACACGCCGTAGTCAGCTGGAGGAGTGTCTTAATGAAATTAAACAATGGATGTCCGCTAACTTTTTGCAACTCAACGCCAAAAAAACGGAAATGCTGATTATCGGTCCTGCTAGACACCAAACTCTATTTAATAATACAACTCTAACATTTGACAACCAAACAATTAAACAAGGCGACACGGTAAAGAATCTGGGTATTATCTTCGACCCAACTCTCTCCTTTGAGGCACACATTAAAAGCGTTACTAAAACGGCCTTCTTTCATCTCCGTAACATCGCTAAAATTCGCTCCATTCTGTCCACTAAAGACGCTGAGATCATTATCCATGCGTTTGTTACGTCTCGCCTCGACTACTGTAACGTATTATTTTCGGGTCTCCCCATGTCTAGCATTAAAAGATTACAGTTGGTACAAAATGCGGCTGCTAGACTTTTGACAAGAACAAGAAAGTTTGATCACATTACGCCTGTACTGGCTCACCTGCACTGGCTTCCTGTGCACTTAAGATGTGACTTTAAGGTTTTACTACTTACGTATAAAATACTACACGGTCTAGCTCCATCTTATCTTGCCGATTGTATTGTACCATATGTCCCGGCAAGAAATCTGCGTTCAAAGGACTCCGGCTTATTAGTGATTCCCAAAGCCCAAAAAAAGTCTGCGGGCTATAGAGCATTTTCCGTTCGGGCTCCAGTACTCTGGAATACCCTCCCGGTAACAGTTCGCGATGCCACCTCAGTAGAAGCATTTAAGTCTCACCTTAAAACTCATTTGTATACTCTAGCCTTTAAATAGACTCCCTTTTTAGACCAGTTTATCTGCCGTTTCTTTTCTTTTTCTTCTATGTCCCACTCTCCCGTGTGGAGGGGGTCCGGTCCGATCCGGTGGCCATGTACTGCTCGCCTGTGTATCGGCTGGGGACATCTCTGCGCTGCTGGTCCGCCTACGCTTGGGATGGTTTCCTGCTGGCTCCGCTGTGAACGGGACTCTCGCTGCTGTGTCTTGGATCCTCTTTGGACTGGACTCTCGCGACTGTGTTGTATCCATTGTGGATTGAACTTTCACAGTATCATGTTAGACCCGCTCGACATCCATTGCTTTCCTCCTCTCTAAGGTTCTCATAGTCATTATTGTCACCAATGTCCCACTGGGTGTGAGTTTTCCTTGCCCTTATGTGGGCCTACCGAGGATGTCGTGGTGTTTTGTGCAGCCCTTTGAGACACTAGTGATTTAGGGCTATATAAGTAAACATTGATTGATTGATTGATATATATATATATATATATGTATATATATATATATATATATATATATATATATATATATATATATATATATATATATACATATATATATATATATATATACATAGTTTATTATTTGCACACTATTGATTAGTGATGCATTGAAAATTTTGACGCCGAAAAAAGACGTGCTTTGATTACCGGAACAGCACTGCCAAAACCGTATGTTGTAATGACGTAAACAATACGCATGGGATTGTCCAGATCAGAGGAAACATGTTGCGATATGAACATACTTTATTATATTCCAGAATCTAGATATACCCACGGACTGCAATCTTCAAAATTTAAGATGACACTGGCGGCATTTAAGAAGAGGAAGGCTTGCAGTGGTGCAAAGCTAGTGTGACGCCAGGCTCTTTGCAGCATGCCTTTTGTCTCAGACATCAAGCTACAGAAATTAAGAGTCTCTAAACACAAGTATAGTCTACAATAACACCAGAAATAGAAGCTACATTTGTTGCCAGTCATTTTTAAATTAAAACAAACTAAAGATTAAAAGGATTTTAGCAATGTCTAGACTGTATTTTTAATCTCAATGTACAATGAGCAGTAACAATTAAAAAATGGAGCAAAACACTAGTATGTAAAAAAAAAAAAAAGTTAATACCATAATTAATAACAGTTTAGCTTTATGTGTATACATTTTTGTTTTAATGTGATGACATCATATTGATTAAGGCCCTAGTTACGCCCCCACAGCCACAGGTGTGTTGGCAATGTCTAGGGCAGGGGTAGGGAACTTTTGGCTCTAGAGCCAGATGTGGCTCTTTTGATGACTGTATCTGGCTCTCAGATAAATCTTAGCTGACATTGCTTAACACGATAAGTAATTAATAATTCCGATGGTAATCACAGTGTTAAAAATAAAGTTCAAATTATAAAACATTCTCATGCATTTTAATCCAACCATCCGTTTTCTATTGCACCTGTCCAAGATGTTGCATTAATGGTAAGAAGTATGATATTTATTATTGGTTAACTTTAGAATAACAATGTAATTAAAAAAAATAAGAGACTTATTATACTTATAATTACTTAAAAATGCACGCATTTAGTTGTATTCAGTGTTAAAAAAAATATTATATGGCTTTCACGAAAATACATTTTTAAATATTTGGCTCTCTCAGCAAAAAAGGTTCCCGAACCCTGGTCTAGGGAAACCTTGAACTATGTCTTATTTTCTAGTTGACTGTCTTTCATGCATTTGCCGTTCGTGCTTGATTTGCCGTATTTGAACTAGTCTAGTTTATTTTACAAATAGGGTGAGTAAGGCTTTATATCATGCATATTGGAACGATTGCATCAACCATACTGTCTTCTTGAGAAAGGCCGTAAAAGCATTCTGACAATAAAAACCCTGTGCATTTTTCAAGGACATCGTGTAATGCATCAAGGGATGTACGTACATATGTCGTGAGTTTGTGAAACCCTTTGAGGCATTTGTGATTAAGGGCTATATAAATCAAATTTGATTGACTGATTGATGTTTGACAGTGGCTTTTATCAGCAATGACAGACAACAGGTTTAATAAATGCAGAAAGGTTTTCTGTACATGCTTCAAACTTTGTGGGAACAGTTTGGGGGAACTATTCTGCAGTCCATTATCAGTGACATGATCCAACATGTTAGAGGATTTTGTACCAGAAGAACAATTATGGTTGCAAAGGAGGGACTAAGTCATTACCATCTTTAGCTTCATTTATCTGAGGCAAAATGGTTGCATTTTACATTTACGTTTATGCTGTTTATATCCAGTAGTTTACTTTTAGTGATAACTAAATATGGCCAAAAAAATAAGCTTCTCGAAAGTCACTAAGAACAATGATTTAGTAAACGATATATGTTGACATACTTTTTGAAACAAGTTCATTTGCTTTCAGAGGAGTAGGCAGCTACCTAAAAATACCCTGACAAGATTGAAAGACACTGACTAATGGAGGGAGTTAAGAAATGAGGGCAGCTGGTGGATCAGCAGAGGAATACACTGATTGATTGGGGGTTGTCTTGAGGAACAAGTATGAGAAATCAATTCAAAATAGGATGAAATTAGAAATTGTATAGAAATATGACCTAAAAAAATTGGCTTTGTTGTTTGTACTTACAATAACCAAGCTTCATCTAAATAACTCATATTATTTTTGACAAATAGGAACCGTTACTCCACTTAAAGCAGGGATAGACAAACTACGGCCCGCGGGCCTCATCCAGCTCCTTGGTTCCTTTTATACGGCCCGCCAAATATTAAAAAGGAATTGAGCTAAGATCTATTTTGAGAATTGCCACAACAAAACTGGGAAAAAATGGTGATCAACACTGCTCCCACTAAAAGAGAATGCAGCTGTTATTTAATCCTTCAATACCGTTGTTATGTTTCTGTGATGTTCTGATATGCCATCCATCCATCCATTTCCTACAACGTGTCCCTTTCGGAATCACGGGGGTGCTGAACAAAGGTGGGTAGGGTAGCCAGAAATTGTACTCAAGTAAGAGTACTGTTACTTTAGAGATTTATTACTCAAGTAAAAGTAAGGAGAAGTCACCCAAATATTTACTTGAGTAAAAGTAAAAAGTATGTTGTGAAAAAACTACTCAAGTACTGAGTAACTGATGAGTAACCTGTTTATTTAATGATTACGGCAACAAATAATACACAAAAACATAAAAATAGCAATGAGCAAAATCAGAGCCAGGAATATCTCTTAAGCAACTAAAACAATAATATATATTTAATAATAATACATTAAAATTTAAAAAAATAAGGCAATTTGAGCCACAATAACTTAACAGCACCATAGGCAAGTAGGCATTCATTGATTGATTGATTGATTGAAACTTGTATTAGTAGATTGTACAGTACAGTACATATTCCGTACAATTGACCACTAAATGGTAATACCCCAATAAGTTTTTCAACGTTAATCAATTACTTAATAAATGACCAAGTCGAGGTGATCTACCTCATATATACATATACATATACATTCCATATATATATATATATATACATATATATATATATATACCCATACACATACATTTATTTACACAGTATATAATTTATATGTATTTATTTTGCCGTTTTTGTTCACGTTAGAGGTGTTTTAATGAATATACATGCATGTTTAACGCATAGATTCCTATCTTTCATGAAAACAAGAAAATAAGTTGGTGTATTACCTGATTCTGATGACTTGGATTGATTGGAATCATACAGTATAGTGCTGATTACGTCCACGTTTTCAAATGGAGGAGAAAAAAAGTTCCTCTTTTCTGTCCAATAACATATGAAAGTCGTTGGTTTTTGGCATCTTATTTGTCCAGCTTCCATATTCGTTTTTATACACTTTACAAGAAATACATTGGCGACAAACTCCGTAGCTTGCTAGCTTGTTTGCGCTGGCTTTCGGACACTCTTATTTTGTTAGCGCAGGCGCGATGGAGCAGCACTTTTATTGTGAAGACAGGAACTGTGCAATCTGGTTTTTGATGGAAAGTACGGTTGAAATAAAAAGTGTCTTTTTTCCTTTACACTTTTTATTTATTGGTTGAAACTTTTATTAGTAGATTGCACAGTACAGTTCATATTCCGTACAATTGACTATTAAATGGTAACGCCCCAATAAGTTTTTCAAAATTCTACATCTGACGTTCACGTGACCGCCTGGCTCTGTTTGATTGGTCCAACGTCACCATTGACTGCATGTGATTGGTGAAACGCAGGCATGCGTAAATCCTACTTTGAATGTGTGTCTGACAAAATCAAAACAAACAAAGCGTGCATTTACAGATCAATAAAAAAAAAAAGTAGCGAGTAGCGAGCTGAATGTAGATAAATGGAGCGGAGTAAAAGTATTGTTTCTTCTCTATAAATATACTCAAGTAAAAGTAAAAGTATGTAGCATAAAAACTACTCTTAGAAGTACAATTTATCCCAAAAGTTACTCAAGTAGATGTAACGGAGTAAATGTAGCGCGTTACTACCCACCTCTGGTGCTGAAGCATATCACAGCTGCATTCGAGCGGAAGGTAGGGTACTGATATTGTTGAAAATATACAGTACAGGCCAAATGTTTGGAAACACCTTCATATTCAATGTCTTTAATTCATTTTCATGAAAACAAAAAAAAGCGGTAGTCACCTGAAATGTTTTTCATTTCACAGGTGTGCTTGAAGCCATCGAGAGAATGCCAAGAGTGCGCAAAGCAGTAATCAGAGCAGAGAGTGGCTATTTTGAAGAAATTAGAACATAAAACATGCTTTCGGTTGTTTCCCCTTTTTTTGTTAAGTACATAACTCCACAGGTCCATTCATAGTTCTGATGTCTTTAGTGACAATCTACAATGTCAATAGTCATGAAAATAAAGAAACCGCAATAAATGAGAAGGTGTGTCTAAACTTTTGGTCTGGTCGGTATGTATTATGGCTAAAACAGTCCATGTTTGAGAAGTCTACTCTTAGTTCCAACAAATAAGATATGCTTTGAAATGCATCATGTGCTCGCCAGGCCTGTCTTTCAAATTTCAAAAGCTAATGAGGCCCCTCAGCCTACCCCTGACTTAAACTGTACTGTCAAGACTATTCAGACATTTTAAATGTCTGAAGCTCTAAATGGGCTCTGCATTCAGTGCAGTCATTAATTTTCAGGCACAACACTTGTTTCATTTCAGATATTAGTGAAAGAAACTTAAATTTTTCAATTGGAGAAAATGTATCTGTGGCCATTCAACAAGGTAAATTTTTTGGCCCCAGCAACTTGACGGTTCCAGGTTTGATCCCCGCTTCTGCCATCCTAGACACTGCCGTTGTGTCCTTAACCATGGATTGATTTACGTCGACCCCAAATTAAACAAGTTGAACAACTTATTCGGTTGTTACCATTTAGTGGTCAATTGTATGGAATATGTACTGTACTGTGCAATCTACTAATAAAAGTTTCAATCAATTAATCCTTGGGCAAGATACTTTACCCACCTTCTCCCTTCTCCCAGTGCCACCCACACTGGTTTAAATTTAACTTGGCGCTTTACATAGTGAAACCCATTATCTTTGAGTCATTGGGCTATATAAATATGATACGCTTCATTTCACACGTGGGTTCCTTCCGGGTACTCCGGCTTCCTCCTACCTCCAAAAACATGCACTTGAGGATAGGTTGATTGGCAACACCAAATTGGCCCTAGTGTTCTGTATCAATCTGTGTTGGCCCTGCGATGAGATGGCGACTTGTCCAGGGTGTACCCCGCCTTCCGCCCGAATGCAGCTGAGATAGGCTCCAGCACCCCCCGCGACCCCGAAAGCGACAAGCGGTAGGAAATGGATGGAAGAGTGAAAAACGTATTATAATCCCTGATAATATTTAATTAAACACAGTTTACATTATCTATGATCGACCATCCAACCCAATTGTAGAGACCATTGACAGGTTCCTACAAACAATACTATAGTATTCAATCTTGATTTGTTGTGCCGTATTGGTTCTCTTTTATTTCCTCGCATCTGTGTGTACTTTTGTATGGGTCTTGTAGAGTTACTTACTTACTTACAAATAGACTGGTGGAAAGTGAATGAAGTGAAAGTCTGCAGAATGGAGAAGTAATCATTTCAACATTTATCATCTTTTCCTTAGAGTGGTCATTTTCATCTGTGGGACTGATGTCACGAGGCTGCTTTCACATGTGGCATGAAACAGTCTGTAGAAAGAAGTTCTACTCGGCGCATCAGGTTCTGCTACTTCTAAGTTGCGCTCTTGTTTGTTTGAAAACGGCTCGTATGAGTTAACAGTTAATAATAAAATATTAATCTATATATACAGTATATACTATATTTTTACAGACTATAGACCGCAATAGGATATCATCTGCACCCACTCAACTTTAGAAGAAAAAAATGTTCCATATATTAGCCGCAGTTGTGTACGTTGTGAAATAAGGTATTTACACAAAAATATTTTGAAAATGTTTATTTACATACCAAAATTGTTTCCAACCTGTGTCTGTATCACAGCAGTAACACGACTGATCACACAAAACAGACATCATCATCATGGCCCCACTAGCTGCGGAAGCTTGCTCTCCAATCAGCTAAACAGTTTTACTAACTCCACGGTGATGTCTTGGTGAATTTACTGAGGAATTTGTGAAACTGAATACAAAACGGATGCCATTGTCAGTTAATAATACTAACACAGACACCCGTATACGTGTTAGCATACTAGCTAATGTTAATGCATTATGTCACGATAGCACGTACAAATATGCATGAAAACACTTCTACAGACATCACTCATGGGATGGTTTAGTAAACAAGATTTGTTTTAATTAAACTGTGAAACTGCGGTATAGCTCGGTTGGTAGAGTGGCCGTACCACCAAATTGAGGGTTGCTGGTTCAATCCCCGCTTCCGCCATCCTAGTCACTGCCGTTGTGTCCTTGGGCAAGACACTTTACCCACATGCTCCCAGTGCCACCCACACTGGTTTAAATGTAACTTAGATATTGGGTTTCACTATGTAAAGCGCTTTCAGTCACTAGATAAAAGCGCTATATAAACATAATTCACTTTACTTCACTACCAATGTTGCTTGGAGTGATGAAAGAAAAATCCTATAGAGCAAAACTGCTACGGACGCTTATTTCCATTTTACAAGATCAAGAGAGGAAGTATATTTTCAACCCACAATAACTGCAGTGGGAGAACTCATCCAAAAGATGGTGCCACAGCACAAACAATAACGCACCATTCCAGTCCTGTGCTTGAGTTTAATGCAACCTATTAAAGACAAAACATTATCGGCATTAGCGGGAAAAATCTATAACTTAGCCGCTTTGTTTTATAAGCCGCAGGGTTGAACACCTAGAAAAAAAAGTAGTGCCTTATAGTTCGGAATTTACGGTACAAAAAAAAGGTAATTTCTTGTTAAAACTTATTCACAGGCTATATTTAGTTTGTCCATTAACGTTGTAGATGCCTTTGCACAATTCTCATACAACCTGTATTCACAAATAAGTAGGCCTGATTAAGATTTCATGATTTGGGGCAAAAATAAAATCCAGATTTTTGTTTTTTCTGAAAACTCAATTACGACTTCGATTTTTGGAGGGGTAAAAACTACAAAAGTCAACAGAGAGGTGGGTGATGCTGGCATCATCATGTTATTACTCATAATTGAAAAAAAAGCTGAAGAAACACTATACATATATTTAAAGACAAAGACATGTGCCTTTATTCATTATTTGTGTCAACATTTTAGCCTTTTTACATTACATTATGCATTTTTGCTCTATTTTTCAATTTCTAATGAGTTTCTTGTTCTTTTTCATTTCTAAAATGTGCTATACTGGCTTCCTCCCACTTCCAAAGACATGCACCTGGGGATAGGTTGATTGGCAACACTAAATTGGCCCTAGTGTGTGAATGTGAGTGTGAATGTTGTCTGTCTATCTGTGTTGGTCCTGCGATGAAGTGGCGACTTGTCCAGGGTGTACCCCGCCTTCCGCCCGATTGTGGCTGAGATAGGCACTAGCGCCCCCCGCGACCCCAGAAGGAAATAAGCGGTAGAAATGGATGCATGGATGGTCCCTTTAAAAGCTGTATTTACAAATGGCCCCTGGGTCAAACTTTGAGCACCACCGGGGGGACAAAGGGTTGCCAAATGACATAAGAGTGTCTCTTCTAAGCGGTGTAGTGTTATGATTTGACAATGACTATGATTTATTTGTTGTAGACACGTTTAACAACTTACATTAAGGAACCTCATGTGGTTACATTTGCACATTTCAACATATTTGAAGATGAGTATAAATAAGCAAAGCTTATATTTAATCCATGTATTTTACTTTTTTTGGGCTGGTTTATTAAATCCAGCCCAAAAGCCCAACATTTTCTCTGGAGAGGCTGACTGAAACGACAAGTCCCCTTCGGGTTTTATGCAACACTACGTTAAAGAGGCTAATTAAAGACTTTAATTAGAACAATTCAACACTGACAAATAAACAAAGTTGAGCTAAGAGAACTCCTCAGATATCCAAAAAATGGAATGCAATCGTAAACATGGTTGAAAAGTGTCTCATCCTTATTAAAGATTTATTTTTACCTTCAGTCTCAGTTGTGAAGACCTACTGATGCTATAAGTTTTAAATTTACGGGTAATGGTGACTACTATTGCGGACTCCCTAATTAAAAAATATTGTAGTCTAAAATATAACATTTGTTAATATAAACAAGTATTAAATAATTACAGTTTTGCATGTAGTAGGAATTTCCATGTGATTAAGTAACTTTAGCCTCATATTATCCCTAAATTCACTCAAACATCTTGGTGCGCAACAAATCACAAATGCAGTTAAAATGTTAAGGACCTCACCAAGCAATGTAATTGAAGGCTTTGTAAATACTATGATGTTTTAAGACGATATTGTTGGCGTGTAAAATAGAAGGGGAGCACTATAACTGTTATTCATGCCATGCTTACCGTATTTTTCAGACTATAAGTCACAGTTTTTTTCATAGTTTGGCCAGGGGTGCGACTTATACTCGGGAGCGACTTATATGTGAAATTATTAACACATTATCGTAAAATATCAAATAATATTATTTAGCTCATTCACGTAAGAGACTCGACGTATGAGATTTCATGGGATTTAGCGATTAGGAGTAACAGATTGTTTGGTAAAGGTATAGCATGTTCTATATGTTATTTGAATGACTCTTATTTTAAATTGCCTTTCAAATGTCTATTCTTGGCATTGGGTTTTATCTAATAAATTCCTCCAATAAAATGCGACTTATACTCCAAAGCGACTTATATATGTTTTTTCCCTTCTTTATTTTGCATTTTCGGCAGGTGCAACTCATACTCCAGAGCGACTTATACTCCGAAATATACAATATGTTGTTTTAGATGCTGCAAATGTCAACGCCACACTCCTGTCTGTGTTTCAGTGCTTCAAAGAAAGCAATGTTACTGGACTAAGGATGTTCCGATCAGGGTTTTATGCTGCCGATTCTGATCATTCAGGAGTTAGATCGGCTAATACCAAAAAATAATAATAAACTAACTTACAGTATTTATGGTGATTGCAATATCAATACAATATTTAAACTAGGGCTTGGCAATATTGGCTTTTATTAATACATCAGTATTTTTATGCCATATTGCGATATACGCTATATATCTCGATATTTTGCCTTAGCCTTGAATGAACACTTGATACATATAATCACAGCAGTATGATAATTTTATGTGTCTACATTAAAACATTCTTCTTCATACTGCATTAATATATGCTACTTTTAAACTTTCATGCAGTAAAGGAATTCACAACTAAGTCAATTGACCAAATCTGTATTTATTAAATACTTGTCATTCTCTCGTGGGTGACTTTTTAAATGAAAGAACAAATTAGTAGTCCTGCTACCTTTTGTAGCAACACCGGGCGCCGCCATCTTGGTTCATTAGAACAATATGCAATAATTTATTTAAAAAAAGCCTTTATTCAGGCGGACTTAAAGCTTTTGTCTACATCATGTTCTTAAACTGAATAAATAATCAATAAAAACTATACAGTAATGACAAGGTAATGCAATCATGATATATAATAATATTGCAAGTAACCATTTAAATTGTTAGAATAAACTTGTATTCCTCATTACTGTAGGATCATTTATCCTACATAAATAAACAAACATGAATTAAATGGACTTATTTTTGTAACCTGAAGAAATATTCATCATCTAAAAGTGCATTTTTTCCCTGTTGGAAAATGAGGACGGACATTGTCATTTTGTTTATTACAATGACGTGATCAGGGCGGCATTTGTGCTCGAGGTGGGCTCATATTGCTCATCCTATTTGAAGATGCAATCTTCAAACAACAGAAACTTTGGCTTCATAATCTTATGGTTTCCCTCCTAATTTGTGTTACTTTGTGGAATTTCTCACTGTACCGTGAATGTGCCCAAACAAAAGATTGGGAATGACTGAAAAGAGGGGTCACTCTGCTCAGTTAATTCTACTGTTAAACAAACACGCTCAGTTGTTGAGAGCGATGAACAAAGTCAGACGTCTTTCTTTCTGTGTCAAGCAATAGACGCACAAACACAAAGCTAAACAATTAAAACTTCAGTATATAGCTCTCACACAAACACCGGTTACGGCGGAAAAAAAACAAAACAAAAACCAAACACAAAAAACTCAGTCTCTTGCAGTTATTTGCCGCATTAATAAAAATACTCAATGTTGATTCAATTTCCATTAATAAACCAGCCCTAATTTGTACCCCATAAGGAGATACCCGCTTGTGTCACTTTTGGGGAAAATTTCACTATTGGGGCAAATTCCACATGGCCCTGTTGGAGGAAGTAAGAAGAAAGGTTATGTTGTTATATAAATGTCTCAGCCCTGACTCCATGGTTTGATATTGAAATTTTCAGGACTTATGCAGATCCTAAATACAGAAAACAGGTACCAATAGGTACGAAAAGTTGGTTTTGTATACCAGGTCCCCTTTGAATTATTTTTCCTTCAAAGTCTTCCTGCATTTCTGGTTGTCAGACAATATCACTGTATTTATTTATAATTTTGTCTTATGTTCACTACTTTTGTTTTACCTCTCATTTGAAATGTAGCTGTTCTGTGCTTTTTATGCTGTGATTATGTACGGGTAGCAGCACGTCTTTGTTACGACTTTCTGTGTGTGTTCCTGAGGCTAGCAGTTAGCACTTTAAGTAGCTGTAAGGTTGTGAATAAAACAGCTCGTTAAGACGACAAATGGATTCCTTTTTTTATACACATGACAGTCCAGCCCATACTTTTGTTTTTGCTGGTCTTGTTTTAAAGCAACAAACTACACAGTATATAACGCTACATCTGTACCTTTTGAATGGAGGGAGACAGCAGCAAAACAATCACTTCATTTCCAAACTATTCAATTTAGTCCCCCTATACCACCAAAGCATAGCTGACATTAAAGACATGCGCAGTAAGGATGATTTCAGCCCAAATTTTTGAAAATGTGCTTTCATGCGTTACCATCCAAATGACTTTCGGCATAAAACACCCGTCTGGATACGAATGAAATCTTAATCCGAATGTGTGTGACCAGGTCAGAATATTCTGAATGACATGGAGCATTTTTATTCCGGTTAAGCTTTAAATCCCATTAAATGTGTCAATATGCATATAACTATTGTGGCAGTAAAGTAGTTCACACCAACAGTGTTGCAGCTTGTAGTGTAAATCAACAAACAAATCTGTCAGCATTTGTTCAGATTAAACGGCAGAATACAACAACAAATACAGCAATCACAACAAATGAGTGCAATGAAAGACTAAAGTGTACACTAAATGAGACATGTTATAAATGAAACAATATTTTCAGGGCAACATGTATAATGTTTTTGTGTGTATTTCATACGAGATAGTGGTGTTTAATTGTTTTCAAAATTCCAGATATGATAAAATGACATCACTATGGAACTCAGTAAAAAAAAATTAAATAAAAAAAAAAAGTGTTCTTGTTGTGCAATACACTGTAGGATTTAAAGGAGCTCAGCAAGTGTCAGAGCAATAGTATCTGAATAGTTTGAGCTCTCCCACTCACACCTCTGCCATGTGTTACTCAACACAGATATACTCCTTTGATGCACAGAGCTTTTCTACTGAGCTTTATGGCAATCCTCCCATCATCAAAAGCCAGTAATGAACAGAAAGCATTTCAAAGCACACATCCAAAAAAGTGTGACTTATAATGTACAATAGAATATTTCCAATAATCAGTTAACACAAGAAAAGTGAAGTTAAAGTTAAAGTACCAATGATTGTGACACACACACATACTAGGTGTGGCGAAATTATTCTCTGCATTTGACCCATCACCCTTGATCACCCCCTGGGAGGTGAGGGGAGCAGTGGGCAGCAGCGGTGCCGCGCCCGGGAATCATTTATGGTGATTTATCCCCCAATTCCAAATCTTAATGCTGAGTGCCAAGCAGGGAGGTAATGGGTCCCATTTTTTTATAGTCTTTGGTATGACTCAGCCAGGATTTGAACTCACGACCTATCGATCTCAAGATTACCATTCAAAAGTTTGGTAGCATTTGCAAATGTCTTCTTTTTCAAAAGAAAGACACATTTTTATGCATTTGACTAATTAATTGTAATTGTCGTTGACAATCTCCAAGTTTCACAATCTTATTTTTCAGTCCTTTTGAGAGCCTAATAATCTATGGTGGAATTGAGAGGGGGTTACAATTATATGAACATTCACTACATCACAATTACCTACCACCAATCCAAAAAGTAGATGAGCTCTTCATATTCTGCAAACCTGCAACGTGTGCCTTCAATCAATATTTCTGTTTGACTAAAGCATAAAGATGAATTTTAATGTTAGAGTATAAATCTATTATGAAAGTAATACAAGTTTCTGTTTGCTACAGTAATGTAGCAGTAGTCACTGCAAAGATGTGTACCCATGAGGCACCCATTAATTATCTTTAATTATAGCCCATTTAATTCAATATTAGGATGTAGCTATAACAACTGTTAATGATAAGTGGCGCTTTAAAACTCTCAACGGTTAGCACTATCATGTTAAATAAAAGTTATCAAACAACAAAAATTGATAGGTGCACTTTGATTAACCCACGTTTCAGCTTTCAAGAACTGAGCAGTGTTGCCTAAAATACAATAATAATTGGTTTTTCAGTAATTCAAATTTTAAACGATATTACTAACCGTCTGGAATGTTATCCGGGTTTATTATTATATCGTTTACGATACATCCCTAACTCTGTGCAATGCGCAGGAGGCGTGGGGTAAGGGGATACACACAGCTCTCCGCGCGAATGAGCAATCATTTTTGTTATGGATTAAATTTATTTCAAAAATTCTATACAGAGGGGCGAAAATTTTACTGTAGTTTTATCAAATTTTAATGGAGTTATTTTAGGTGCAAAATCCAATGGAAGGGTTAAAATCCCTTTTTGCGCATGTGCGACAGTTTGTTTTTTAAACTCAGACGGTCTATTTTTAGTCGCATTTGCTAGTAAGTGTGTCGTACCATACAGCATTGTGCGGTCTCAACTCAGTAACATTGTTAGCGTGTACCTTGGTAACTACCAAACAAGTGTGACTAACTACGCAAACTAGTGAGCTTGTTTTGGTCCTCTCAATCGTGGCGTTAACTTTTATATTTATTTATTTTGGAGCACCGAAATAAGCTTGCACAATAGATAACCGTCTATCTAGCTTACTTGTTGTCACCTGCTTTTGCTATCAGTGCCACAACATTAATGGCTGTTTACTTTACTGCTAATTCTATTACCTTGTCCTGCAACCCAGTGCAGCGTTCAGACAAAAGGAAAGAGCAAGTTCCTGCGGCCGAGGACAGCATTAAACACATTTTGCTTAAAACATGTTTTCTGGATATTTCATTAATAAACAAGGACAGGAAAATTAATGTTTGATTTTTTCTGCATTTTTGCACACATTTTAAATGCCTGATATATTTAAAAAAATGTTTCCATGAGAAAAAGAAAAAAAAGAAACAACGTATTTTGAAGGTGTGGCATCACACACACACACACACACACACACACACAGTACAGGCCAAAAGTCCAAACTTTTGGACACGCCTTTATATTCACAACACAAATGATGGTCCCAACCTTATTCATAAAGCAAGAAATTCCACTAATAAGGCACACCTGGGAAGTGAAAACCATTTCAGTTGACTACCTCTTGAAGCTCATCAAGAGAATGCCAAGAGTGTGCAAAGCAGTAATCAGAGCAATGGGTGGCTACTGTATTTTGAAGGAACTAGAAAATAAAACATATTTTCAGTTTTTTCAACTTTTTGTTTAGTACATAACTCCACGTGTTCATTCATAGTTTTGAAGCCTTCAGTTACAATCTACAATGTAAATAGTGATGAAAATAAAGAAAACGTATTGAATGTGAAGGTGTGTCCAAACTTTTGGCCTGTACTGTATATATACAGGGCTCAAATTTAACCACGGTACCTGCAGTATGTGCCGCGACCGCCCTTGTCATTTGCGGTAATGCCCTAAAAACTGACCAGCATTTAAGGCAAGAACATGCCGTGACTGCCCTTGACTCTTTACTTGTTAATGGACGAGGGATGTAAGGGTAAACAATGATAAACGGCGGTAAAATTCCGGACGGTCAGTAATACCATTTAATTCTTTAATTATCGAAAAAAAACTGTCATTTACTAATGTTTTTTAAGCCACTTTGCTCTCACTTCCTGAAAACGCAGCAGTAGCCGTGCCTCCGAAGATGGTACCAGCACCAGCGCTGTTTACAATGGCAGAAAACAACACACGGTCGTCGCTCTTGAGATGTTGCCCTCCTCGTAAATTGACAACTACTAGAGCCTGGACATATTTAGGATTGGTAAAGCATGCTGAAGGTAAAATAAATGCGGAAAGTCAGCCTATTACCAAAAAATGGAGGAAAAAAGTCCATGCAAAGGGAGGCAACACTTCAACATGTTGAACCAACTCCAGAACCAACAGTCACAACTACACGTCGAGTGCAAGGTTTGTCAACTTGTGGCTAAATGCAAAATGGAAAGTGTCTGAAAATGAACTGGTCATCATTGGTCTGTCAAACTTTTTTGTAGTCATACTTATGTGTTACATAAAGTTACTAGTTATTGGGTGCCATCAGTGAGAGCAAGTACTGTGCTGTTAAGGACTGCTGCTACTCTGCCTTACTTTTAAAACTTAGTGTTAAAAACCAATCCTAGCAGAAACACTGCAAAAAGTTTTTTTACAACCTTAGCATTAGGGTTTGTGTGTCAAGTGTGTCTCAGTCGGATGATTTTAATAATAATCAGCATCTAATAAAACAATAATACATTTGCTTGTCCTTATTTACAGAGTGGGTGTAAAGCGGGCAAGTTGGATGCCACAGTTGGCAAAATACCTCACTGCAGAGCTGTATTATTTCATTGCCAAACTTTCAAATAGTTGAGAGGTGTTATCTGAGGTGTAAGACTAGATATCAACACTATTTTTGTATACAAGGACAAAAAGGGAAGTTACATCTTATGGCCATCATGTGCCATCATTTACCATTTTTACATGAATTTGTATTTATTTATGCCATATTACTCAGTTAATAATGCTTATGTTGCTTTCATATGCACATTTAATTTCTACTTAAGGTACATGTAACAGGTATCTACAATAAAGTTTATTCTGTAAAATATTTAATTTCGAATGTGTTATTTGTTATTTAAATAAAACTTAGTTAAAAGATTTCAGTAGAAGTACTTTTTGTAAATGTTGAACATAAGTCACTGATGTTAACAATAATGAAAGGAAAATTGAATGGCATTTAATATATTCGTGTATACACAAGTTTACAAAATTTTACTACAAGATAGGTAATACACTATACGACCGTGTATTTCAATTTAGTGACATATATACATATATACGTATGTATACATACATACGTATATATACATACATACATACATACATACATACATACATACATATATATATATATATATATATATATATATATATATATATATATATATATATATACATACATACATATATATCTACATACATATATATCTACATATATATACATACATATATATATACATACATACATATATATACATACATACATATATATACATACATACATATATACATATACACAATCATATATATCATTTATTTGGAAAATAAGTATTTGGTCAACCATTCAAAGCTCTCACTGATGGAAGGAGGTTTTGGCTCAAAATCTCACGATACATGGCCCCATTCATTATTTCCTTAACACGGATCAATCGTCCTGTCCCCTTAGCAGAAAAACAGCCCCAAAGCATGATGTTTCCACCCCCATGCGTCACAGTAGGTGTGGTATTTTTGGGATGCAACTCAGTATTCTTCTTCCTCCAAACACGACGAGTTGAGTTTATACAAAAAAAGTTATATTTTGGTTTCATCTGACCGCATGACATTCTCCCAATCCTCTGCTGTATCATCCATGTATCCATTTGTGTAAACAATGGTTACCGAGGCACCATGAATTGATTTACGTGGACCCCGACTTAAACAAGTTGAAAAACTTATTCGGGTGTTACCATTGAGTGGTCAATTGTACGGAATATGTACTGTACTGTCTAATCCAGTGGTTCTCCACCTTTTTTCAGCGATTTACCCCCTGTGAACATTTTTTTAATTCAAGTACCCCTTAATCAGAGCAAAGCATTTTTGGTAGAAAAAAAGAGATAAAGAAGTAAAATACCGCACTATGTCGTCAGTGTCTGATTTATTCAATTGTATAAAAGTGCAAAATATTGCTCATTTGTAGTGGTCTTTCTTGAACTATTTGGAAAAAAAGATATAAAAATAACTAAAAACTTGTTGAAAAATAAACAAGTGATTCAATTATAAATAAAGATTTCTACACATAGAAGTAATCATCAACTTAAAGTGCCCTCTTTGGGGATTATAAAAGCGATCCATCTGGATTCATCAACTTCATTCTAAACATTTCTTCACACAAAAACAAATCTTTAACATCAATATTTATGGAACATGTCCACAAAAAATCTAGCTGTCAACACTGAATATTGCATTGTTGCATTTCTTTTCACAGTTTATGAACTTACATTCAAATTTTCTTGAAGTATTATTCAATAAATATACTTATAAAGGATTTTTGAATTGTTGCTATTTTTAGAATATTTAAAAAAAATATCCCGTACCCCTTGGCATACCTTCAAGTACCCTCAGGGGTACGCATACCCCCATTTGAGAACCACTGGTCTAATCTACTAATAAAAGTTTCTATCAATCAAAAATAAAACAACACACGGCACACTAAGACAAATATTTTTGGTGGAAGATTTAGCAAATTTCTTAAATAAATAATCAAAAAATTTATATTTTGTTGTTTTCTTACTGTACAGAAAATGAACAGAACCGTGACCTCTGAACTGAGGTACGTACCGAACCGAAATGTTTGTGTACCGTTACACCCCTAATATATATACGTACATACAAATATACATATATATACATACATAAATGTATACATATATATACAGTATGTATATATATATATATACATACATACATATATATACAGTACACCCACACACAAATACATGTACATACATGTATAAACTAACAAATGTTTAGAATATACAAAAACACTGAGAAAATATACCTTCTCTGTAAATTAAGTATGATGGGACATTTAAGGGTTGGAATTGGGGTTTAAATCCCCAAATGATTCCCGGGCGCGGCCATCGCTGCTGCTCACTGCTGGGGATGGGTCAAATTTAGAGGATAATTTCACCACACCCTGTGTGTATGACAATCATTAGCACTTTAACTTTTTACCTGTACTTCAACTCAAATGTGATCAGAACAAATAAGATGTTTTTTTAAGTGCTTTGTAGATATACATTACTTGCAGTAATTTTTTTTGTTTCCTGAAATCATTTGGCTCCTTATATTTTCACATCTCCATATGAAATCCCAGTTTGCATGCTCTATTTCTAATGGGGCAATTGACTATATGCACCATGTGTCTTGTATGCTAGGGAGGGATTGTACTTATTTCCGCTTATGTAAATGTAAATAGAGGAATAAAGTGCTGTAGTGTATGCTATTAGGATAGTTCTAGTAGCTGTCAAACTCCGGATCTAACCGATAACTACTATATCCCATAGCTTTTTGATGTTGTTGGTAACGTTTTAATGTGTTTAATGGACATTTGCTTTGTTTCTTGAGGTTATCATAATCATGGATAAACAAAAATGTAATCACAAACTAGGTTGTGGCGAAATTTAGATTTTTATCGATTGATTCAAGTTTTTTGTTGCAAAAAAGTTGGTGTATTCCGCCCGGATGCATTTGGGATAGGCTACAACCACCCCCATGACCCAGAGAGGGGCAAGCGGTAGGAAATGGATGGATAGATGGATGGATGGATCATTTTTTCATCCCCCATGAGCTTCCTTACATCCTTTGCGAATATTCAAATCATGGCTAATGTAACACTAGCGAGAGAGAGACGTTTGTTCCAAAGAAAAGAAAAGTTTTGTCGGTACTTTGGTTTTGTGGCAACAGTCGTAGAACAAGTGACTATGAGGTGCAAAGTTTGTTTAAAAAAGACAGCAGTATAGCAAACCTATTACAGCATCTGAAGCCTCTAGTCAAGTGCAGGAAATGCAATACTACGAGCCGTAGAAGCTATAATTAAAATGCATCCTACTTTGGTGAAATAATTTACACCAGGTATATATAATGATTTCATGTACTATGAGAAAGAAGCACAATGCACAGAGCAATCACTAAAGCAGTCGACTGTGCACACCACACCATTTGTGAGTGAAAAAGCCTGCCTTTATCCACTTACGAAACCTATAACAGTCTTCTCAATGTTGTACTTGATTTTTTATTTGCATACAATGTGTAATACTACATTTTATTTACGAATGTAAACTATTCAAGACAGAAGTTTTACATTTTCACGTGATTAATCTAAAGTTGGAAATTATGTATGTATTTTGCATACATAATATTTTATTCAAGAGCATTGCTTAGCCCAGGAAGCTCATAATTTAGATCTTTGAAAATTCAATAAAAAGTACAAGTTTGTATCTGGTCTATATAGAACAACATTATTTAAATTAGACTGCAGTGTACGCAGTGTCATTTCAAACTACTAGTTATTGATCAAATAAAATAAATATACTTTTTAAATAAATATATACAGTATATATATATGTATATATATATATATATATATATATATATATATATATATTAGGGGTGTAACGGTACACAAAAATTTCGGTCCGGTACGTACCTCGGTTCAGAGGTCACGGTTCGGTTCATTTTCAAAAAATAAAATATACATTTTTTGATTATTTATTTAACAATTTTGCTAAATCTTCGACCAAAAATATTTTTCTTAGTGGAATATTTGATGTGAAGTAATCGGAAACTTGGATATGTCGATAATTCACAATAACATTGATTTTGATTCAATATTATGTTTGAGCAATGTTTGAAAGAAAAAAAAACAGCTTTGTTTTATTAGTCAACGTTGCAACTTTTTCTAAATTACATTTAGCCTTTAAGCTTTTTTATTTTACTTTTGTTTATGTTTTTGTTTGTTTTAATAGTGTTTTTAGAATGTGCCGTGGGCCTTTAAAACATTAGCTGTGTGTCGCAAATGGCCTCCGGGGCACACTTTTGACACCCCTGCTATAGATAAGAAAAAATTAATTCTGATTAATCAAAGGGTAAAAAGCAGAGCCTGGGGACGCATGCGCGTTTATCATAACTCTCTCGCTCTCTTCTCTGTCTCTACCCCGCCCTCACGAATGTTAACGCTGAGTGCAGCACTTTTTTTTTTGTTTTTTAACCTCTTCTTAAACCTGAACGTACATTGAAAATACACGCAACCATAACTCAAAATGCCAGACATTTGAGGCATTTAAGAAACTCCACTTGGACATCTCCGCAAAGAGGACATATCCCGTGAAAAGAGGAGGTGTGGTCAGTCTATCATAGCCCAGTCGTTGCTGGCATGCCGTGTGTTGTTGTTTTATTGATTGATTGAAACTTTTATTAGTAGATTGAAGAGTACAGTACATATTCCGTATAACACCCGAATAAGTTTTTCAACTTGTTTAATTCGGGGTCCACGTAAATCAATTCATGGTGCCTCGGTGTGCATTGTTTACACAACGTGCAGTGCGCTACTTATATGTTCGTGTCGTTCGGTTCACTTCCGAACCGAACCGAACCGAAACCCCCATACCGAAACGGTTCAATACATATACACGTACCGTTACACCCCTAATATATGTGTATATATATATATATATATATATATATATATATATATATATATATATATATATATATATATATATATATATATATATATATATATATATATATAAATATTAAAAACGTAATGGAAAAAAAATTGGAATATCTATTTTTTTTTGTGAAACATTTGGAGATTTTATTTTTAGGCCATATTGCCCAGGCCTAACACAAACTATGAATTATTTTAATTTGTCACACCGTATTTTACAGTCTGTGAACTGCAACATTTTTCCATAACCCTGCGGCTTATGAAACAGTGCGGCTAATTTATGGATTTTTCTGTCCCATAAAGTTTTGTATTCAACAAAAAATGTCATATTACACTGATAGAGATACTGAAAAGGTGTGTTACGGTTTGTGCCATGGCGCCATCCTTTGGACGAGTTCGCCCATTGACAAAGTACTTCCTGTTTTGTCCCAAAAGTATATTCGTCCATAGCGTTTCTGCTCAAAAAGATTCTTCATTCATCACTACAAGCAACGTATTTTAAGTTTTTCAATATAACTGACACTTCATACTAACTAAACTGTCCTATGTGTTGTCTCTTGGATTGTTTTAAAGCATATTTGCACGTGCTTTTGCAATATAATCAAACTAGTCCCATTAACGAATATTCTAACACGTTTACAAGTGTATGTGTTATTATTATTAACTTACATTGGCATTCTTTTTGTATTGTTTCAGTTTTGTAAATTAATCGAAACCTTACCATGGAGATATTGAATCTGTATAGGTGATTGGAGAGCAACCTGCCGCAACTAGTGGATCCACAACGATGACTTCTGTTTTGTAGAATCAGCCGTTTTACTGCCGTGTGAAAGGCACCGTTTGGAAACAATTAGGTGTATGTCAATAAACATACAAAATCTGCGGCTTGTAGTTTGGTGCGGCTATTGTATGTACCGTGGAGATATTGAATCTGTATAGGTGATTGGAGAGCAACCTGCCGCAACTAGTGGATCCACGACGATGACTTCTGTTTTGTAAAATCAGCCGTTTTAATGCCGTGTGAAAGGCACCGTTGGGAAACAATTAGGGGGTATGTCAATAAACATACAAAATCTGCGGCTTATAGTTTGGTGCGGCTATTGTATGTAAAAATATTTATTTCTTCTAAAATTTGGTGGCTGCGACTTAAATAACTGTGCGCTTTATAGCGCGTCAATTTTGTTACATCAATCCAACCTGGACCAGAACAATCGAAGAAAGATGAATGAATGCATAATCTGTCTGTTAAGACTTGACAAAAAAAATTACATTGTTCTTCTTCATTTGACATGAGATGGATGACATGGATGAGATACGCCTGACCAAAGGTACCTATCGCATGCTAACACATGGCAAATTGTCCAGAAGGCATTCAAAAAGGTAAATATTCTGAAAACCCATCTCACCGTTTTGGAAGAGGCGACATGTATTCAATTCAATTCAATTATTTATTTAAAAAAGGTACAGCACATTTTAATTAACCTAAATGCAATATGTAAACATGTCAGGTTTTAGCCAAAGGCTAATTTCTGCCTGGAGTCCCCAAACAGGTTGGTGAATACATACAAACGACAATAACATTCAAACAAAACAGAGAAAAGTCAGGATCCCCACCAAACTCAGTAACATTCAGGTAACTTAAATGAGAGTTTAAAACAAACAAAAACAGGTAATTATTTTAGAAATAACAAAACAATTTAAAAAATAAAGAGGAAGAATGTATATGTATTGCATTGGACATTGTCCGAATAAAGTGGCATGATGAGGATGTTGTAAAGAGGACATACCACATGAATATAAAATCAAATAATAATTTTCCTCTTTAAAAGCCACTAAATCAATGCTCATTTGTTTTATGCTTGTCAGTTAAATTGGAACTGAACCACTTAAAATAATCTGAGTACATTGCACCGTATGTGCCGCCACACTGCTTCCATGCTTAAGTAACAATGGGAGTTTCTACAACATTAAAAAGGATTTGGGCAAGAACATAAAAATACAAAGGTTTCCGCCTGTAATGCAGGGAAACTAATGCAGAATGAAAGAATGGCTAGCAATGTCAAGTAAATAATCCATCCATCCATTTTCTACCGCTTGTCCCGGGGTCGGGGGGGTGCTGGAGCCTATCTCAGCTGCATTCGGATGGAAGGCAGGTTACACCCTGGACAAGTCGCCAATTCATTGCTGGGCCAACACAGATAGATAATATATTGCCTTACTCTTTCTCCAACAAGACCACTACTGGTAGCCTAATTGGCTGATATAAATGTTTGAAATGTAGCAGGAGAGCCATCTGTTCAGCCGATGTGTGGACTGACCAGTCCCAATGAGCCTCCAAAGATGAAATGACACTTGTGTGAGGGAGCCTTGACAGACAACTGGCAAAACTGGCAAAAGGTCTGTGTGTGTGTGTGTGTGTGTGCGCGTGTGTGTGTGTGTGTGTGTGTGTGTGTGTGTGTGTGTGTGTGGACAGGGAAAGTGTGAAGTATTTGTTATCAAATGCTTCTCAATAGCACCTCAACACTTACACTGCTGCTTTATCATAAAGACTAAAATCCAAATCTAAAAATAAAAGATGCCCTGAACATTGACAATGTTTGTGGAAATAGAAACTAGAGTAAGGATTACACCCCTGCGATTAAAGTTTCTCAGGCTGCAGACAACTGAATCATTTTCTGACAGCACAATGAATGAGTAGTAGGATGTCTAAAAAAACTCATAGCAGAAATCTGTTAATAGCATTTGAGGAGATGTAGTGTCGAAGAGACAAGGGAAGGATTGTATTGTATGAGCTGTCTCAGGGGAAACTTTATTGTTGGTGGTGGAAGCCCATGTGATAACCCAAAGCAAAGGGCAGTGGTCCCATGGCAGCGGGAGGAACCCCACACACAAGCATGCACACAACAACATTATTCATGTGATCCAATTACTATTTTGAATCGTGAAGGAATGCTGAAAAATATTTGAATGTTTTAAACAATTATTGGAAACAATCACTGGTATCCATTATCACAATCTCATTATTGGTTGTACAAAAACACGTATTGATGGTGTGGAATACGTCGAGAGTGGGAAGATTAATGATGTGATAATTAATACAGTCAGTAAGCTAACCATTCCACCCCAGCACTACATGGAGCCTGTTGATGAACGACATTTATGCACAGCAGCATTTGGGATACACAATGCCAACGAATCAGCAGTAGCAGTGGAACGAAAATAGAAATGGCACAGTGCTACAGTAATTTATAGAATTATCCATTGCAAAATGGATGGATGGATAGAGGTCTACAGACTGTACGACTAGTCCATCAAAGACAAATACCAATAAAAATCAGTTCCCAGTGGCTTATTTTATTTTTCAAAGTTTTTTTCTAAATTTTACCCATCATGGAATATCCCGAAAAAAGGCTTTAAAATGCCTGATTTTCGCTATCTGTAAATCCACCCGTCCATTTTCCTGTGACGTCACATAGTGACGCCAATACAAACAACTTCGCGGATAGAACAGAAAGATATAGCGACATTAGCTCGGATTCAGACTCGGATTTCAGCGGTTTAAGCGATTCAACAGATTATTGAAACGGATGTATTGAAACGGATGGTTGGAATGTTGACGCAGATAGCGAAAACGAAATTGAAGAAGAAACTGAAGCTATTGAGCGAATAGCTATTGAAGCTATTCGGCGGCGATCGCCTTCTAACCAACGATTGCATCTTTTGACCACTGGAGCAACTTAAATACGTTGATTGGTATGTGTTTGTTTGGCATTAAATGTGGGTGAAGGGAAAGGCTGGATGCAAATATAGCTACAAATGTACATACAGCTAGCCTAAATAGCATGTTAGCATCGATTAGCTGGCAGTCATGCCGTGACCAAATATGTCTGATTAGCACATAAGTCAATAACATCAACGAAACTCACCTTTGTGATTTCGTTGACTTTATCGTTGGAAATGCATCTTCTTCTTAGTGTCACAGGATATCCACACATTCTTGCCATTTCTGCCATGTTAGCATTGATTAGCATGTCGTGCTAATCGATGCAGACTCCACGTAAGACAAGTTGAATCCGTCCCTGATCGTGTTGTTACACCCTCCGTCAACACACCGACGAGGCATGACGTCTCCAAGGTACGGTAAACAGTCGAAAAAACGGAAAATAACAGAGCTGATTTGACTTGTGTGTGTAATGTGTTTCAGAAAATGGCGGATTGCTTCCCATTGTAACGTCACAGGTGAAAGGTCATCGCTCCGACAGCGAACAATTGAAAGGCGTTTCAATCGCCAAATTCACCCTTTTAGAGTTCGGAAATCGGTGAAAAAAACATACAGTCTTTTTTTCTGCAACATCAAGCTATATATTGACGCTTACATAGGTCTGGTGATAATGTTCCCCTTTAATACAACATGCAAAGCTGATTTACTAAATGTTTGCACAGAGGATTTTCTCTCTTAAATGAGCAAAATAAGGAGTACAATACACTACACTGACGGCACTATTTTGTGTCTTTATTTTGCATGTCTGAAAAGTACGTGAAAACTAAGAGTTACACACACGGTTGTGAGAAAGGAGGCGCTCTTGTTGGAAAGACAGACAATGGACAGAGAATCCTCCATTCTACGTGTGTGTGTGTGTGTGTGTGTCAACAAATTTTGGACTGTCATGAATTAAAATATTAGACCTCCTGTCTGTTCAACAATATCATGTCATCATTTTATAGCTGCTAGGCCATTTAAAGGGGAACTGCACTTTTTTTGGAATGTTTAATTTTTAATTATTCACAATATCAATGTAAGACACAGACCCGTAAAGCCATCTAAAAAAATCCCAAAACCACCGACAATACTTCATTCAGATCTCATGACCTGGATATTAACCCAAGTATTGTTATTAAAAGTGCTAATGCAGACAAGCTATTTTTAGCGGCGCCGTGACCACTGCTATATTCGGATATTGAGCCGGTGAGCTGCTACATTGCCTTTCAGTTGGTGAATTTTAATTCTAGATTGTAAATTATGCCTCTCACCTAGCTAGTATAAGGTTGAGGTCATAAACCAAGTAGTTGGACAACTTTGACATCCAAATTATACCCGAAGATGGCGAGTAACACAAGAAAATGCGCTTGTTCGTGGCACAGATTTTTGGGGTGAGGCTTATAATTAATTCTTTATTTGAACAGGAAGATACAAACATTCGATTATTCGGCATCTCTTTGAGTGATTGTTTCATTATGTTTGTAGTTTGTATATCTTGTTCAGCACTTATTAATACTGCTGCACAAAACTTGGATTTGTTTAGCACAGAGCTTCTAAAACTTGTAACTCATCCTCTCTGTATGCAGGCTCAAAAATATAACATTGTGGATCATCATTTGTCCCAAAGTAGTCTGTTGTCCCTCACAAAGTTTACTATGAGTAATACAAACCCAAAACCAGTGGAGTTGGTACGTTGCGGAAATCGTACATAAAAACAGAATACAATGGTTTGCAAATCTTTTTCAACTTATATTCAATTGAATACACTGCGTGGACAAGATATTTAATGTTGGAACTCAGAACCTATTTCTTTTCAAAATAATAATTAACTTGGAATTACCACTGTATTACATGGCCTTTCCTTTTAACAACACTCAGTAAATGTTTGGGAACTTAGGAGAGCAATTTTTGAAGCTTTTCATGTGGAATTATTTCCCATTCTTGCTTGATGTACAGCCTAAGTTGTTCAACAGTCCGGGGTCCCCGTTGTTGTATTTTACGCTTCATAATGCGTCACACATTTTTAATGAGAGACAGGTCTGGACTACAGGGAGGCCAGTCTAGTACCCAAACTCTTTTATGACAAAGCCACGTTGTTGTAACACGTGCAGAATGAGGCTTAACATTGTCTTGCTGAAATAAGCAGGGGCGCCCATTAAACAGATGTTTTTTGGATGGCAACATATGTTGCTCCAAAACCATCACATGGTCAAAGATAAGACCT